>NC_040027.1:26765997-26767852 GCF_000972845.2 Larimichthys crocea
TTTCCGAGACATCTTTGTAACCTTAAAGAATTCAAAGGGTTGGTTTACTCTCAGTCTATGTCTATGTTTTATTTTTTGTCTTAATGTCAAATCATTTGGAATACTGTACATCTTACCAGTTCGAATTGCTAAAAAGATAAAGCCTAACACTAAATAAACAATGGTTTTGAACTTCTGTTTTGAACATGCATAACGTTACACGAAGTTAACAAGAAGTTCCCTCCTGTAGACAACTGAGTTTACATTCATAACACAAATGTAACTTCACACGCAGACGAATTTCATTCAAGATTTAAAGTTTTAAGAGAAATAGTACTTAATTGACAATAGGTCATTCATTGTAACTAGTGGTGGGCATAGATTAATTTTTTTTGATCTAGATTAATCTCACTGAAATCGTGAAATTAATCTAGATTAATCTAGATTAAAATGGCTTTTTTGGAATATGCGAAATAGCGAAGTAATGACTAAAATTAAGTCTTTTAGAAGAGGTTTCTTAAACCAGGGGATGCATTACACTGGAGCCAAAATACTTGAGAGAGCAGTTCTACTTTTGGTAATGAAAAAATTACATATTCACAAGATGTACTCATGTTAAACTGTTTATTCAGATGATAATGAAAATTTGAACTATAAGCCTACATAGGAGGGCATTAATTTTGAACTGTAGCCTACAAACAGACGGCTTGATATTGTGATATGCTGTTAATTATGTTTTGTGGATGTAGTTCTGTTATGTGACATCCGTGAGTGTTGTGTGCCTTTTAAGGGAATTTGGGGGCGGGGTGGTGTGTGTGTGTGTGTGTGCGTGTAAGGAAATGGTGCGAGTTGAGTGAGAGAGGAACGATAAAAAGTTTACTCCTGCACTGTTTTAGCTGTGTCAATAAGAGCGTGAGTTGTGGCTCGAACAACAGCTCGTTCGTGTTAATGAGCAATAAAGCTACTTGAAACCCAATTCAAGTCTCGGAGGTTATTACAATATTTCCAGTCAGTAGCGTTAATCAGTCCAAGCTCTATTTCTCTTTCTTCCACCAGTGACTCAGGCAGACCGGCTTGTTCACATTTTCTGGTGACAAACTAGATCTCCTCTTCTGCACAATATGGCCTGCTAAAGAAAAAAAGTCTCTCGCATGGGACAGTGGCAGGAGTCTCCAAGGTTCGGAATCGCATGAAACTTCCTACAAAGTGTTACCACGGTCTCTATTCATGAACTCGAGCATAGACGACATTGTTGGCGCACTGCAAAGCTTAGTAAAACGAATGTTCCTGGAGACAGCACTGAAATGAAACTGAATAACAGCTTTCTCCCGAAACATGGCAGTTTATGCACTCGGGACAGCAATGATAGAACGTCTGTTTTGCCTGCTTTGATAATAGATTAACGGCGGTATTTTTTATATCGCGCGATAAGAGTCTCACATTAACACAGTGCGTTAACGGCCCACCACTAATTGTAACATACCTTGAATTTTCTGTTGATAATGGAGGGTCTTCAGAAATTATCCACCGCGCTTGACTCCTTGTAACTCTTCCTCTGTCGCAGACGGGTAGGCAGCGAATACTCGGCTGGCGCTTCGCAGCACCATCTACCGTCGCGGAGTTGCAAAGGAACGAACGTGTCTCGGCCCAGATAATTCTTTAGCGTAAGAAATCGGATGTGTGGCGTGAGTGCGTGTGGAGACGGGCAAAAAGCGTGAGAGTTGGCAGCTCTGTTGTTTTTGCTCATATCTCCTGAAGTGTTTGTATTTCAAATGAAATTGTGATATCCACAGATACTGTGGCTTGCCCCATTGATAGTTGATGTCAACTTTTCATGTTAGCCAATCCAGGGGGCGCTATAATTAGCAAAACATTG
>NC_040027.1:26767862-26812018 GCF_000972845.2 Larimichthys crocea
CCCCTGGATTGGCTAACATGAAAAGTTGACATCAACTATCAATGGGGCAAGCCACAGTATCTGTGGATATCACAATTTCATTTGAAATACAAACACTTCAGGAGATATGAGCAAAAACAACAGAGCTGCCAACTCTCACGCTTTTTGCCCGTCTCCACACGCACTCACGCCACACATCCGATTTCTTACGCTAAAGAATTATCTGGGCCGAGACACGTTCGTTCCTTTGCAACTCCGCGACGGTAGATGGTGCTGCGAAGCGCCAGCCGAGTATTCGCTGCCTACCCGTCTGCGACAGAGGAAGAGTTACAAGGAGTCAAGCGCGGTGGATAATTTCTGAAGACCCTCCATTATCAACAGAAAATTCAAGGTATGTTACAATTAGTGGTGGGACGTTAACGCACTGTTAATGTGAGACTCTTATCGCGCGATAAAAAAAATACCGCCGTTAATCTATTATCAAAGCAGGCAAAACAGACGTTCTATCATGCTGTCCCGAGTGCATAAACTGCCAGTTTCGGGAGAAAGCTGTTATTCAGTTCATTTCAGTGCTGTCTCCAGGAACATTCGTTTTAATAAGCTTTGCAGTGCTTTGAAACAGAGTTTTGTGAGCTGCATGAAGCGAAACATGGAGGTCTTCTGCACATCTCAGTTCGCTGGCTAAGCCTTGAACGCTGTGTGACCAGGATCCTGAGGCTTTAGAACCTCTGGCGAGCTATTCAAATCTGAGAGTATGGTCATCTGTTTTCAGTTTCATTAAATAGTAATTAGTACTGTACGTGCATGGATGGATTGTTCCTCACACTTATTGACAGCCTCTTGTTTGTGTTATTCAGAGAGAAATCAGGCCAGATTCAAGAGGCTTGTGCAGGCATTTACTGACCCCAGGAGCGAAGTGTATCTGATGTTCTTTCAAGCCACCATACAACCTTCACCAATTCAACTTGCTTCTGCAGAGAGAGGAGTCAGCAATATATTGTTACATGATGAGGTGGGTTTGAATCTTTTTTTTTCATCATGTGTGTCTTCCTGATATCTACAGGGACTAATACTATTGTAAATATCTGTCATAGATGGTGAAATTCATACGCAAGCTGTGCTCCAGATTTATGCTTCCAGCGGTCTGCAAGGCCATGAGGATCCAATGAAATGGCCTAAAAGGAAAGGAAACCATTGCCAGGTTAGCACTGTTATGATCTAGCCTTTTGAGTAGAAGTTAAGGTTTATGGTAGTTCCTCCAATAGTGAGCCTCTGTTTGGATCCCATACCCTATGTGTCAAGCTGATGTTACTGTTTCAGTATGTTATACCATTATGTTAACCTGATGCTGTATCTTTACAGGAGAGAGGTTGAACATTGGGTTCACAACCAGGGCTAAGCTTAACCGACTCCTGGACGAGGGTGACATCTCCCCACAACAGGTGGATACATTTCATGAAGCAGTTTTGGGTTTCCTTACAAGTGCTGTGGACTATGCACTTAAGAAGCTTCCACTTAAAGAGCCACTGATAAAACACACACAATTTGTTGATGTGCGAAGGAGAGCTGAAAGTGGCATTGAAGATGCCCTCTACTTTGTTGAAAGGTTAGTTTTTTTCTAAATTGCTGTCAGTATCATATTCACTAAAATATTCTTTTTATGGTATGTCACTCCTTACTGTTGCTGGTTGATGAAACTTTATCTAAAATGCAACAACCAGTAACTCTGTTTTATAAATACGTAGGTTTCCTCATCTCCTTCCGTACCATGGGCCAGAAGAGCACGATCAATTGGCTGAAGAGTTTCTGAATTATCAGACTATGCCACTGACCTCCCTTCAGGACGACACGAGATGGAAAGCTTCTGGGCGGAAATGGCAACAGTAAAAATAAGGTACACATTTATTGTCTTACAGGTGTGGCTTGGCTATTTCTGTTGCTTTTATCGAACTTTGTTACTGTATACTACAAACAATAATTATGGAAATATAAAAATATGTGGGGTATGTGTTCCCCTTTTGTCTTGGGTCATCTTCCATAGGTGACAGGAGCCAAGAGTTTGAGAGGCTTTCTGCCATCGCCAAGCTGGTCTGGTGTTGCCCCATTCCAAGCAAATGCGGAGAGGGGTGTCTCAATGGTGGGCCTGAACAAGACCAAGACAAGAAATAGCCTGGCACTGGATGGCACCCTGTCCTCCTAATGGTGACAAAGATGGCCAACTGGAACCCTGCTTCAGATGGGACCCCTACAGAGATCATCAAGGCCTCAAGAAGGCCCAGGCCAGTACAACATGCCCACAAATCTTAGCTGGATCTTTGCGCTGGATGGCACCCTGCCCCCATAATGGTGACAAAGATGGCCAACCTGGAACCCGCTTCAGATGGGAGCCCCTACAAAGTCACATGGCCTCCAAGAGGCCAAGGCCAGTACAACATTGCCCACAAATGCTTATGCTTATGAGCCATTGTGTTATTTAAAGCACTATTAATAGTGTTAAAGTTGAAGCACTTATTGTTGCACTTTATTTGTTTTGTTTGTGGGCTTTGAATAATGAAAATTATTTCTCCCCAACTAATCTTGTGTCATTTTAATGTTCTTAATTAACAATATACTTAAATATACTTAAATAACTTACATTTTCAGAAGAATTAGTGGAATACATCAAAACCGTGTGTCACACGGTGAAAGCGTGAGAGTTGGCAGCTCTGATAAAACAATTGGGAACATTTTCTTGTAATCATCACTTAGTATCACGTACTTACCTCACTTAATTCGTCTTTGATTTTGCTTTCATTTGAAGGTTTTTAAAAGATGTAAAGTGACTAAAATACTAAATGGCTGAATGCTTATCTGTATATGAAAAGTAAAGAATGAAATCACTCTTGCTGTTTCAGTATTTGCTGTCAATTTTAGTTTGAGACTTCTGATCTGTATCAAATCATAACAGAAGTTATCTCATAACACTTTTTCATAAAGAACAGGTCTACACCAAACTCTTTAGAACAAGGGTCGGAAACCTATGGCTCATGAGCCAGATGTGGCTCTTTTGATGACAGCATCTGGCTCGCAGACAGGGGTGAAAGTAAGCTGGTGCGGTCCGGTACTGCGTATAAGCTAACGACCGGAGAGTTCCCTCAGCAGTACGTGAGTGCGCATGCATGTCTCCATCCGAAACACTGCGATTGCTATGGGGATCAATGCACAATCAGGACCATGCAGCACCAGAAGTCACATTAATGTTAAGAAGTATTTTATTTATTATTGGTTATCTAACATTATTAAAAAGAATAAATTCAGAGACTTATTATACTCTAAAACTGTTCTTAAAATGCACGCATTTATTTGTATTCAGTGTTAAAAAATATTATATGGCTCTCACAGAAATACATTTTAAAATATGTGGCTTTCATGGCTCTCTCAGCCAAAAAGGTTCCCGACCCCTGCATTAGAATATTATAATATTTACAGAGACCCAATAATTCCTGGGCAACAGTGACAAGGACAAACTTTATTTTAGAGGCAGAAACCTTGAGCAGAACCAAACACATGGTGGGCAGCAAGTAAAGATTGTTAGAGAACTTTAAAATCTGTATTTTTTATTTATTTTTGTTTTTTTTGTTTCTTTTGACCTGTACATGAATTGCAATAGTGCAAATTACCAGTGGCATATCTTGGTTTCATCCACATGTGGCAATGGTAATCCAACATCTGCAAGTGAACACTGTATGTACGAGTATGAGAAAGCATATGGTACACAGTGTCTACAAGAGAGCCTGTATGAGTGGTTGCATGCATACACTTGTCTGTGCATCTCTATGACTAGATATCTGTGTGTGTGTGTGTGTGTGTGTTTGTGTGTTCACTTGGCAATGGCGACTAGTCCCCAGACACTCTCTGTCTCCACTAACATCTGGCCTCTCACAGACTTAGCCTGGAGACACACACGCACACACACACACACACACACACACACACACACAGCCAGCCACATGCAGGCTCAGTCTGAGTCACCCATTCTATCTAACAAATGCCCACTCGCTTACACACACACACACGCACACACACACACACACACACTTTGTCACTCATTTAGTCTCACACAGCAGATACACCCTCGCAGGTTGGCTTTGGTGATGCAAGCCAATAAATTTCTCCAGTCCGTGTTACCAGCTCCTCAAGTGATTGATTGATCAATTGTAGTGAAGAACTGTTTGGTCCTACTGGGACTGACAAAGAACTGCTATCATCATGGTAAAATATCGGTCCTGGCCCACAGCTGATTTGTTCTTATGAGGCAGACATATTAATTACACATATGGCTTCTGCTGCGAGAGCTGGTGAGTGCCTGAACGGGTATCAATGTTTCTGTGTGTCAGCCCCAAAAAAGGCAAAAAAAAAGCCTAAAAAAGAAGATATACGCCTTGGTCACACAAGATGAAGTAGAAAACCACAAAGTTGTTAGATCTCTGTACAGTTGAAACAAGATAATTTGTCAAGAATCTTGAATCTTGTTGTTTGCACATTGATCTTTCACCAGGAGTAATCCTCAAGAGTCTGCCTGGACTCCGGACGATGTGTTTCACTTCTCCAGTGTGAAGTGGCATGGGAAATATGGTAAATGATAGGGTCTCTTTGTTACATAAAAAAAGTAGTGAAAGCCTTCAGTGATGTTCTTTTAGTTTGTTTCTGGTACATCTACGCTAACTTCTTTCGGAGCCATCATTGTTGTTTTCAAGCACACACTTACCATGAAACCACACCAGTAGCTAATGTTGTAGGATGCTGATTGTTCTTGACCACTCTAGTTCAGACAAGAGCACAAAGCCTGAAGCCTGACAAGAAGGATTCTTGAGTGATCTCCTGTTTAATGATCTTGCAACTCCAGCTGTCTAGCAAGGTTATCTTGTTGGTCATCTCTTGTCAGTTGACATGTCTGTGTGATCTCCCACCATTTTTGATTGGACACCCAAAATTGTAAAGTGAAAATTGGCCTTATTTCAGTTAGGGATTAATATAAACTAACCTACTGACAATTTCTTTACTATTTTACTACCATTTTCTACTATATTGCCTGGGAAGACTCCTCATTAAATCATACAAGTCTTGGCCTTGACAGTTTGGTGGCATTGGACGAGGTTTAACATTGAATTTTTTTATGTATTGTTCCACCCGGCTGTAGGGCTGCAGAAGGACAGTAAATTACTCTGGGAATGATTTTAGCTACGCTCCTTATTTTTCATTTTCATGCCAATGGGAGAGCAAGTGATTTGCCTAGTGGCCATCATCTTAGAGAGGCATATGGAAGCAATGGCACAGCATGACGACATAAGTGCCTGACAGAGATCAGATTGAGTGTAGTGTTCTCGTGAAGGGTGTACGGAAACTCCACCAACACACACTAAACACCAACAGGATATAATGCCATTACCTTACAAAAAATGTAAAACTAAAATATGCTTGACACATTGGTTATTATTAACAATTACTTTACGTAATCAGTTCTCATTTTTAAATTGCACACAGTTAAGTAAAGAAGTAATTGGAAACTTAAAGAAAAGGAAGGGTGGGGAAGGAATCACAAAATAGAGATGAAGTTGCTGATAACATTACAGTATATAGTAATGCCAATGCTTTCGGTGTAGAAGCCTTGATCATTTTCTAAAACAGTTGTTAATAACATTTGGGCATTCAGGAAACTGTAGCCAGTATCCTGTTGCTCACACTCACATCGTCCTCAGCAATGTTACTATCTGTAACTTTCCTGTGGGGTTCAGTATCTTGCCCAGGGATGTTTCCACTGGACTGGGGAAGCTGGGAATTAAACCAGCAACCCTCTGATTACTAGACAACCTACTCTAACAACAGAGCCACAGTATGTAGCATAATAAAAGGAAAGTACCACGAATACCTCAAAATTGTACCTAAAGGCCCAGTATGTAGGATTTAGGAGGATCTATTATGGAATCTAATGTGATAATTCATATATAGTAAAATCAGAGTGAGCAAATTGTCTTACACAGAGCCTGCTGTGTTTCTACAGTAGCCCAGAATGGACAAACCAAACTTCAGAGAGTGCCTTTTGCCTTATTTTACATTACATGTTGATACATCTCTGTCTAGGAAGCGTAGTTAAGCATTATTAAGCCTAACATCATTGAGCTTAAGCAAAGGAGAAACATGGGGAAGAAATAGGAGAAACCGTATGAAACGAAAAAGCAGTTCACTCTTGCTTGGTCAGTCAGTGACTACTTACAACTTACTTTGTGGTGAAATCCAGGGTGACAGCAAACAAAAGTGACTGGTGACACAAAAGACTCAACAAGCAAGTAAATCTCAATTACAAGCAAACCAAACAACCAAAGCACAGGGAACTCTTTCACAGCGCATGTGGCAGAGCCCAAAAACTGCACTTCAAGCCAGCTTCCCACAGTTGCTGATAGGAACGGGATCTTAAATAGGCCACACCCTGATCAGCTGGATTTGAATCCGCTGTGGTTACTCAGGAGGTCACACACTTGTGTCTATGACACAAAAAAACGTAACACATGTATACCACCCTAGTCTCTCCTACACCTTTAGAAAAGGGAGAGGGGAGGGGTATTCAGTTAGTAACCAGTTAGTCCCGCTCTGCTCACTCACACACAGAACAGCTCTCTGTCTCTCCATCAGTCACTCAGGTTCGTGGGTCTTTTCCGTTAACATTTAGGGTTTCCTCAGCTTCAGGTCTCTCTCTCTCTCTGCTGGTCGTCTGAGTTTTTTTTTTGTTTTTTTTAACCGTCAGCGGGCTCTAACCAGTTTTTTTGACTTCGTAGTAGTGTTATAACTAATATTACAAATTAAGCTCACACACACACACACACAAACCCTCTCTCTCTCTTAGAATGTATTGCAATTGCAACCCCTAAGGCCCACTCACACCGGAGGCGTTACGGCTGCGCCGCGGTCACCGTAGCAAATAGAAGCCAGTCTAGTCAATGAGAGCACTCACACAGGGCGCGTCTCCCCGCGCCACGGCACGAGCATTCCGTAGCATTTCTATTTCTGACGCGAGTCGCTGCTAAACCTCGTAAATTTCAACAGAGCACTTCGCACCAGACAGGAAATCCGACACAGAATCAACGTAATAAACTTACGCCCCCTTTCAAAATAAAACACAATACACAGTTCATGAAGCTTATCACAACTTCACATCAATGTTCCGTCATGACCGGTGGCACCAGGTGATCAAAGATCGATCAAAGAGTCTCAACATGGACGATGAGAGACTAATTATCGCGGGGTCTCGCGTATGTCCAGGATTCTCGCGTGATCTCGCGTGAATACGGCCGGCTCGCTCCGCTGCCGTAACGCGGCTGACACGCGCCCGGTGTGAGTTGACGCCGGGCAAAGAACGCAGCTAAAACGTGGCACAGCCGTCATGCTGCTGTAACGCCTCCTGTGTGAGTCCCATGTAACCGTCTAAAAAATTAACTAATACAACTTAAAATTGTCTCAATAAATCAGAATAAAACCTTTTGTCAGACTTAATGATTTGTTTGAAGTGTGCCTGCCTGTGAAATCCTATTTGCAAGAAAGATAATCTGCTCTTTCAGTCGATGTTAGCCAAAAGATGAGGGGTTACAACAATACCCACTGTGAACACAACAGGCCAATCTGTGTCCACAGATGATGAAATATCAGCAAGGCCACCCTGAGTCCTCACTGCTGGAATAACAACACAGCAACAGCACCCGGGGTGAGGGGGAAAAAAAAAAAGATGCAATGAGATGATGAAAGAGCGGGGAGAATAGGAAGCCATGCTATTATCGCTGGAAGACATGTCATTTCTCTGTGTTGGGAGACACCAGGACTTTTAGACAATGAAAAAAGGCACTTTGACTAATGCTCTTCCTACAGTTGCATAAGGTGTAAAGTGGTGCCAGTTAATTAAAATACAGTGTTTAAAGCAGTTATGTAACAGACATAAGAACACATAATTAAACAGATTACCTTTGCCAGGGGTGATGAAGTGGCTCAACACCCTAAAAATAGAAACGCATATGTAGATATTTGGAAATATGTACTGGAATGCGTCGGTTTCCATTGCTTTGTAAGAGATTTAATGTTGCCATGTGTCAAAATATTGTTTTTTCTGATACTGATACAGTCAATAGTGACTGCAGTTATGAGTAAACATTGTGACAAGAATGACTCACAATGTGCTTCAACTAATAAAAAAAGCGAAACAAGAAATGAGAGGCCTAAATCAGCTGCTGATAATGATGATGTGTTAAAATAAAACTGTGGCACGGTATGGCTCGAGGGATGGAAAGCTCCGGAATGCATAAAATTTCATGGCAATCCATTCAACAATTGTTGAAGTACTTCATCCCCAGAAGATTGGTGATTACTGACTTTTCCTCTAGTACCAGCATGAAGTTTACATTTGTGGTTCAGACTGAGATATCTTGACAACCATTGCTGCAGATATTAATGGTTCCCAAAAGAATGATTTGTAGTAACTTAGATGTCCTGACTGTTTAACTGGTGCTATATCAGGTTAAGTTTTACCTGCAAAACAGCTGTACTTTGAGTTCACTGCTGATTACCAAATATTAGTATGCTAATGTAGCAAGTTTGGGGCACACCACAAAATAACCATGACACCAGAGCTCTCTTTGGATCTCTTTTACTGAATCTATATAATGACACATGTGACTGTTGGGACTCTGAAGGATGCACAAAATAAGTATGCCCTACCTCACATGTCTAGACCAACAAAGTAAGTCTTGAAGTAATGTTGAAACACCTTGTGGTGAAGACTTTCGCTCAGCTGGCTGTGGCACATAGCTGCCTGCCATGGGCCAGGTTCTGTTTAAGGTTTCTGCCTGTTAAAAGGAAGTTTTTCCTTGCCACTGTCACCAAGTGCTTGCTCATGGTGGAAATCGTTGGGTCTCTGTAAATAATATTATGGTACAGTGTACGGTCTAGACCTGCTCCATATGGAATGGTCATTAGATAACTTACGTTAGTGCTATAAAAATAAAATTGAATTTATGCATTTTAAACAATACATTATGTCACTCTTTTACACCATACCAGTGTCCTTGAGCTGCAAATGCAGACTGAAAGAGAACCCCTCATGTGGTCTCTACCACCTTAACTTCCTTGAGCAGCTTGTCGCTAACTTTGTCTGTTGTTTTGGTGCTGAACAGTGGGTTTATCAGAACGAGTGAGAGTGGCAGCAAATGTGCCATAAAACAATGAAAATGTGATGCGAAGAGATAAAGAGCTCCTGAGAGGTGCAGTGTTGAAAAACAATCATTTAATAATAATAGCTGCATAGTGGTGGATGCATTCTATCCTTTTATAAATGTCAGGTGAATGCAGATTACAGCACTTGTTTACATCCAACACACTTGGTGTAGCTCAGATTATATTAAATACTTTGAGAGAGCTGATTTTATTTTATATGGGGTGTAAACTTGACAAAGCAATGTGTTTGACACCTGTAGGCTAAACAGTACTATCCTTGCTTGGTGTGTTTTCTGGTTCTCTCTTGCTTCCAATGGACTGTACTCCAAGTAGTGTGGGCTGTGCACCTTTGTATGTGTATGCCACTTAATAATAGGGTTCAAGGCTGCTTCAAATTAAGAAGGTAAATAGTTAGGTACTACCTCATGTACAGCAATGACACAACAGGATACGATATTTGATTTAACTATAGAACATGAAACTTCTCTGCTGTACATGCATGGTAGCCGAGGTGTACGGTCTTCCAAGACAGATATTTTTGGATTCTATGAGGGTTTCATTGGTATGCAGTTCATAATAAAGTGTCGTACTGAGCCCATAGATAGCCTGTATTTTCATCTCTTGTGCTTTCTTAAAGAACAACATTGACCTCGATATATACATTTTTTTATAGCATAATATATCTGATGAATGAGATGAATGACAGCACCACATCTAAAAATGTGTTTAGCCGCCGTGGCTGTCTACAATGTGTGTTGACTCATGCAGGCATAGAGCAAACCGAACAAAATGTACAGCCCTGAATGGCTAGTCAGAAGGCATCAAGTAAAAGCAAGAAGAAATGATACAGGTGGGCAAATACACAGGCAGTCCTGATGGTATTCAGCATGGTGGCTTTGACTGTGGCTTAGATATCATGATACTCAGGACCTTGACAGGCCTGTGCTATATCTTACAAGCTACGATGCCAGTGAGTCTAAAGTAAAGTTTAAAGTTTGGTGAAAATGTGCTAATATTGCCAGTACCCTGGGTTTGCAGTCAGTGTCTGCAGATTCATACCTGCTCTCCCAATGAAGCTTTGAATGTAAGCTGATCACAACTGCTGATGCACTTCCTTTTTCTTGGCACTTGCCAATAAACAGTGACTGATGACCACTGTGACTGTACTCTATTCAGCGGATTTAATTAGGCAGTTGGTGAGTTTCATTTTGAGGTCTGTAAAGACGTTTAACATCAAAGAAGATGGGTGAATATTTTCTACTGCATGCTTATGCTTCTCTGTGATAGACAATCAGTTTTTAATATTTGTGTGCATTGGTAGTAATGCATGTCAGAGAGAGCTTAAAGTCAAACTAGTTCCACACTCGGGGGCCCAGGTCAGGCTTGGGCTGGAGTTTTGTGCAGTTTAGTGCAGGGCTCTGTGGTCAAGTTAGCAACAGTTAATGTGCAACATTTGAGAAATGCTGATAGCCCTCAGACTCTTCTCAGATGTTGCTCAAACGGTTCAAATGGTTCTGCTCCATACGCAATGTAACTTTAAAAGAAAGTCAATGCTGGTTTCACACAGGGCACAAACACAGTCTCGTGGATGTAAGTCCTGCTATAGTTTGACCCATTCACCAGCCTCAACCACTTCCAAACATGGACTATCCCGCTCTTTGTACCATGTTTAGAGTAGAGCAGAGGGCTCAGCACACAGCCCTGTGGGACACCAATGATCAGGGTGAGGGTTGCGGAGGTGTGGTTGTCTAACTGGCGCAGAGGGAGGTGTTGAAGTTACAGATGCTATTGCCTCAATAAAGAATATTTTAATACAAGTTAAAAAAAAGATGCTGTGTGTGTAACATAACAGATGTGTAGATGTGTGTGTCATTCAAGGTGCACACTGTGTGTGTGTGTGTGTGATTATCACATCCCAGGAGGTGTGTGTGTCATCGGAGGTGTTTTGCGTGGATGACATCTCAAGTTCCTGTTTGTGGAAGTCTGAAAATATGCGCCAGGTGGTGTGTGTGAATATCTGAGGTGAAGTGTCACAATTGGTGTCGTATCATAGATGTGTGCATGTGTGTGTGCCACCTTGTTGAAGTACAGCAGGTGCGTGGTATCTCTGGAGTGGGTGGCAAAACCAACATGTGTAATAAGTGTGCATGTGGCAGTGTAGTTGTGTCGGTGTAAGTGATTAAGATTTGAGTGTGTATTTGTGTGTTTAGGCTTCATAGGCGTGGATCATGATAGGTATGTGTGTTGGTGTTGCAGGAGAGTCCATTTATCACCACAAATGTTTTGACTGCTCCTTTGCATTGTGCATAGTTACATTTTCTTGCTCCATGCACTCTCATTCACACACAGTTTGATTCATCTGTGGAGGCAGAGGTGGATCAATAAGACCAAAGGCCATAGGAAATGGTCAACTAAGGACTGCAGAGAGGAAACATAGGAAAAACAGGAAGAGAGCACATCACTGCCTGGTAGAACTAAATCCATCATGTCTGTCTCATAAATGGCAATCTGCAAAAACAAAAAAAAAGATGGAGCAGTGACCTGGGGGAGCCTACTACAAAATAATACTAAAATGAAACCAGAATTAATGTTGGATATGTTGTTTTAGACATGTGACTTTGTTCCATCTTTGGTTACTCTAATCTAAAAGACTGAAATTAATAGTGATGAAAAATAGGGTATTTAATTACACCCCTTTGTGCCATGGATAAATATTTCAATTAGCATTTCTTAATAATTGCTTAATAAAATAAATCTATTTTTAGAAAACATTTCAATTAAATCAATTCACTCAATTCAATTCATTTTTAAAAGGTCCAGTGTGTAACATTTGAGGGTCTCTATTGGCAGAAATGAAATAGTGTATATACATGAAAATAAGATATTTTACATTCATGTTACCTTTGGTTGAGCCTTATAAATCTACAGAGGAAGCAGGTCCTCTTCCATCAAGCCTGCTATGTTGACCCATCATGTTTCTGCAGTAGCCCAGAACGGACAAACCAAAACCTGGTTCTAGATTAAACCTTTCACATTTTTCACGACCACTGTAGTTTCTCCTCCATGCTTAGAATATATATACACACAATATGTGTTTAGGATTACAGTAGGGCATCCAGCTTATAATGGCATCCAGCTTTTATAATACAGTTACAGGCTTACTGCTTTCGACATCTTGAGTGAAACTGACTTTGTCAAATTGAATCTGTGCACTGAAGCAGGATTAGAAAATGACAGCCATCCCTGCTGAGGTAGGCTGAGACACCTGTCAATCAAGCCAACACACCCCCAAAAATATGTTTCTTTAATCCGCAATTTATTCTTAATGGAAAAACGATGTTAAAGTCACCATCAAGAAACATGTTAGAACAAACTAAATTCAATTTTGTGACATTTTGCTTCAGCTACAACAATTCAGCTCTAAAGCCTGCTTTGGTACTTTGGTTTTTGCAATCAACTGCCCATTTCCAATTTGGGCCATACACCCTCTCACCATGTGACTTAGTGTGTCAAGGCTATGGACAGTTTTTATTAAGGAGAAGGTAAAAAATAAACCAGCAAGCTTTGGGACCAAACAGGAACATTTATAAGAATGGTTTCCAATCAACATCTTTCTAAAGAGCAATACTGACATTCAGTAGTAATAAATCATTAACCTTGTATTTCTCCTTCAGATTCTTTCTTCCATTTCCTTAAGGCTTCTTAGACTCTAATACACAGCACTGACAAAGATGTAGGTGTTGGTAATGGTATGGCAAATCCATTACATTTATGGCAGACTGGTCTTGTGGAAGGGAAAATTATTACTTGACTAAATAAAAATTCACTCCCACATGTCTTTGGCAGCATTTCCTTTTGTGTCATTTTTATGTTTACAATTCTTGCTGTAAATTGGTCCTGCTTTTTTTCCTACAGTCCCTGACATTGCACAACATGCAATTAAGTCAAATCAAAAAATAATTATAACTTCATTTGTATATGAAATCAACACGTGCACTGCTTTCTCATGTGCACAGCAGCATGTTTGTCTATGTTTGTCATGTCTAATTCAATCAAGTCTGCACTAAAATAATCTGTCAAATGTCTGTTTGAGGTGAGGCAACATCTTACTTTTCTTTTGGAAAGAACTGCATGGAACTCACATTTTCGAGGTATGTGGGTGTTTCCTCTGACCCAGACACTAAAGAGGTGCGGCCACTTGAGGAGTGTGGTTTATAAGCCAGCATCCAAGCAGACTCTCTGTTGGTCTTAAAGCCTTAAAATCTACTTCTACTTAAGGTGAATTGGTTTGGAATGACACCTGACCTCCACATGAACGCACAAACAGAGTATGAGTGGGTAGGGGGAGGGTGCAGGGGCTGGATGGGAATTGAGCCTGTAAGTCACAAAAAAGGGATGTAGAAATAAATAAAAGAAGATGACTGACTCATCTGCTGAGAGAGAGAGAAAAGCTGGAAGATCTCTGCTGTAGATATTTCAGTACAGCTCCTGTTTACATAAATGGGAATAAGGGCCTGACTCACCACAATTCATTTTAGCAAAAGTAAAGTGGCTGAATGTTTTTGTCAGCAGTCAGAATTTTAAGCTGCATCAATAGGAGTTGCTCTTGGTCCACTGTTACTGTTACTGGGACACTTTTATATAAAGCATCAATGATGAGTCAAAATATCTGCCGTGCAAGTGTGTGTGAGTGTTTCTATCCACCTGCTTTTTCTAAAATTCACAAAGATGTGGTTCATTGGTGGACCTGAGACGGCCAAATGATGCCTCTGTCCTCAAACAAGCCATCTGTAACAACACCTACATGTCAATCAAAGTGCCCAAGCTAGTAATTATTCTTATAAAACAAGTAGGTCCGACCGAGCAATCTGATTGGTCAACTAGACGTTTAGAATGCCCTCAAATCAGCATGACAACACACCTGACTCATCACTAGAAATATCACTAGAAATATTACTCCTCCATCTCCACATTGTTACATCCTGAAAATATATCACGTAAACAAATACAAATAAGTCCACTGGAAGTCAACTTTGATAAAGTAATACATCTGAATTTACAATTTCAGCTTTCTTTAATGAATATTCTGAGTGCTATGGAGCTGTTAAACAACCTCGTTAATACAGGTGTGTACCTCGTTAATACAGGTGTGTGCCTTATTTGTGTGCAGCCTGTCAGAGATCAAACAGTTCAGTGAGTGCAGAGAAAATATTAAAGACTAATATGGACTGAGGGGAGTATTCCGTCAGATAATAACAAGCCATCGAACTTTGTTCAATACATTTCGACTTTTTTGACTTTTTTTCTGAACGCTGTGGAGTTACTGGAAATGTTTGGATCATCCTCAATCAACTGTGCTGGTGAGTCACTGATATGGCGCTAGCTTCAAAATGTGAAGTTAGGAGGTCAATCTGTCAATGGAAAAATATATTTTTCAGCAGACATCTTCAGCAGTCACTACAAAATCTAGCAAAGTGTTTTTATGTGCGCTATTTATTCAGTTTGGGAAACTCCACAATCTCCATAAGCTTTGATGGGACTAGAAAAAAGGTGCGGGCTACTTGCTGGAGTAGTGAATTGGATTCCATTACATATAGGAGTCTACTGCTGTGACTGATTTCCAGGTATTAGTCAGACCCCCTGTATCTCCATAGAAATGGAGATCAAAACAGAAACAGCAAGCAAAGAAATATTTATTTTGAGAGCAAATTGCCCCAAAACATGAATATCTTTTGATTATATATTTTATTTAAGTTAGTAATTGTTGTATTATTGCAATATTACCCTTGAGGGTGTGCTTTAACGTCATTATTGGTAACGATGGCGATGCGGTCTGTTAGCGTCACTGAAGTGTAATATTTCTTAAATAACTTGAAAACACCTTCAGTACAGTTGTTTTGTAACATTTCTGCTGTGAAGTTGGGCATTTCAGTACAGTGCTTATGGATGTTGAAATGCTCTGCAGCCAGCCTCAAGTGGACGTTTGAGAAATTACAGTCTTTGGCACTTGACTTTGGCTCCCAGTCACGGTGGTTGCCGCATGGTCAAACAGCGTCAACTGTTTATCTTGATGAATATTTGATGGTGTTTGGATTGAGACAAGGATTAATTACTATTTCCTTTTGCAGATTTCTTGGAAATCTAGTTGATAATTATAGTTAGTCTTGATGGAAACCTCACTTATGCCAAAAATAAATAAATAAAACTCTTGGAGAGTCTGACAGCCTAATAGTTACAGTGTGCGTTGCATATCCACATGGTCACAACTGTCTCTGGTTTGATTTCAGCTGCCGACCCTTCTTGTATACCCTTCTCTGTCACGCTCCCCAATTTCCTGTCTGCCTTTTTGGTGTTCTTCTCCAATCAAATTGAGGTCCCACAAAATGATCTTGAAAAAAAGAAAAGAAAAGAAAATCCATAAAATCCATAAGAACTCAAAAAGTTCAACAGAAAAGAATATTGGCCTATAAGAGAGCCTATTGATTGACGTCTACAAATCCAAAACTTTCAGTTCAAGGAGGCTGTGTGGACAAAGACAAACATCTAAATTAATCACTGAGATCAAGTTGATTGACATTCCTGAATTTTCAGAATTCTTCTGAAAGTGTGATCATTCTGCAGGAGTCCTGGATAGTTTTTTTGTTGCAAAGGTTAAATTATCAGTTAAAATTCCATGTGCGATTCTTGATGAAACCTTTTCTCTGACTCCGCTGAGTGTCCACTAGTGTTTCAACATTCCATTCCAGCTTAACTTTCAGCCTGAGCCTAATGATATTAATGCCAGTATGAACAATAATGGTGTGAGTACTTGGGCAGAGGTCAGAGAGAGCAGGGATGAGCTCAAGCAGATCTGGGATTTAGCAACCAGACAGTAGGTTAATCCACTGGGAGATTCACAAATCTAATTATTGAATCTAATTATATTCCCCCAGAGGAAGACATTGTGAGCTCTTGTCTGAAGACCACTTTGGGCAGGTTTAAATAAGGTAGAAATGGGACACCATTAATGTTGAACAGGTTCACTGGATGCCTCACTCTGAACTAAGACTCTTCTTTAGAAACCTTCCCATTAGCATGGCTAATTTTCTAATTAAAGTTTTGAGTACAAGATTTAATGCTTAGTGGTGTATATGCAGAAGGCCAGTAACTGTCTGCCCATTGTTTCTTTCAGCAAGTGCACAAAACAACATCTTTTTAATTTATTATTATTGGTTTGGATGGATGGGTCAACAAAACATTACAAACATCTTCCTACTTCTCAATAGTCCAACTAACATTAATTAAGTAGATTTAATCCAAACCATGATCATTCAGATTCTTGTGGTGCATTTCGGCAAGAAACATCCAATTACAGAGCAAAAATGGCTATAACCTCTATAATAGTAGGTAAAAGCTAATAATTATAATGTTGAGAAATTTGAATCTGTGGTTTCAACCACTTTTGCAATTCAGCAACTATGATGATGTGTTCTGTTCACAAATGTCATGACAGAGTTTTGAATTTATTCCAGCTCTGCTTCTCCATAGCAACAGCAACCAAGGCTCATATGGGTATTGTAAGTATTTGGTACCAACAAAGTTGTAATAGCAGGTGTTTATAACATACTGTAACCACTTATCCTCATCAGGGTCACAGGGGGCTCGAGCCTATCCCAGCTGATTTAGGGCAAGAGGTGGGGTATACTGTACCCTGAACAAGTCATTGGCCAGTTCATCACAGGACACATAGAGACAAATAAAACCATTCATACTCACGTTCACACCTATGAATGCGAGTCACTAATTAACCTGTTGAGTGAGAAAACCCATATTGGGAGACACCGGGAGAACATGTAAACTACATGCAGAAAGGCCCTAGCCAAAGTTCAAACAGGTACTTTCTTGCTGTGAGGTGACAGTACTACGTAAACTTATATAATTTTAATTATAATAATGATACAGGTATTTCTATGTTCAATAATACTGAGGACATGAAATGGGAACAGAGAATCAGGAAGGCGCCTCCAGAAGCGCTGAAATTTGTCTGTCTGTCATTATCCCTCGATCCATTGTAAATTGAATCACTCTTGAGGCAGTACAGTTGGAGAGAAGATGTAAAGAATATTACAGAATGATTCTTTTCATTTCTTTTTAATGTCCTACCATCAAATGAAGTTGTAAGAAGTGTGTAAAAGAGAAAGTCAACAGCTGACTTTCTATCTCATTTAAAGTTGGACATTTGGCATTCAGGGGAAAGTTAAATCCAAATCAAGACTATTGAAAGGCTATGATCCAGTGAACTTTTTTCCAGACATTAAACCACCTGGATAACTGTAATGAACTTTTTTTTTGACTTCTTGAAGTTTGGGATATGGTGGAAGTGTTATTGTTTATCATTCTTACACTCTAATTTGCTGTTACTACAAGAAGAAGTGTCCATTTTTAAAACTCATCTGATCACTGTTCATTTTGGCATGCAATTGGTTTTTGTCAAGTTTTGAGAATATCGCTGCTATTGTTTCCATACTCTGGTCTGGACAGAACAGCTCCTTAACTGTCCGTCCTTGTTCACCTAGAATCACTGCAGAGATGTTCTCAACTGCAGACCAGTGGGATCATTCAGGAGCTACACTGACTCTCTTGCTCACCAAATGCTGTTTACTCTGAAGCTACTAGCCTTCAAACTAAACCCTGACCAAAGTTGGCTAACATTAACTTGTATTTCTTTAGTGAATACTATATAAGGTCCAAACTCTGATATTTTAATAACACTGACTGGACTGATTCATTACAGTACTAATGATGTCCAATGTCCATACCTAAATTAGTAAATCTCATCAGTGCCAGTCAGCCAATAAGGATGCAACATGCTTGAACATCACAGAGGCATGCAGGAAAAACACTATGTTACTGTCTGAGAACGTTTTGCTGCTTGTTAACATTGATCTGCTCATATGTGAGTCTGCTGCCCATATTGTCCACCGAGATGGAAGTCCTGGTGCATCTTTTCCACCTCACTGTGGTGGGTGGAGAGTGTTTCTGACGGCAAACATGGGTTTGCATACAGACCGACAGGAAAAGAATAGAAAAACACCTGCAGCTGAAACGATGGATGTTTGGCAGATCCTGGCTGGCTGCTACCACTATTTCTCAGTTTCACAAATGTCACTCACATGGTTATGCCCTTCCTCTTCTTCTTTGGATTAGGCAGATGAGATGTGATCATGGTGTATTGCTGCCATACTGTTTAATATTCTATATATTTTCATATAATCAAATACTGCACATATATTCCCTAAGATTGAGTAAAGTACATAGAGTACAAACAGTTTCTCCAGGTGCTCTCAGGTCTTTGAACATCTTCCACCTGTAAGTAAATGTACTATAATTTCTGAAGTAATTTCCTTTTGTTAAAATTGATTTTTTTTTATTCTGTGAAGAAAGAAAACATCACATAACATCAAGTCCTCAATTATATTACATTAGTTCCCAGTATTTGAAATAATGTGCTGCTTCATATGTCTGTAGATCATTTTAGCCCATAAATGTGTTGCTTTGCTCCTTTCAGCTTCTTTAGATAACATGGATGAGTCATCGCTGAACTAAATCAACCTCTGAACAGCAGTATCTGATGCTGTTTAATGCAAATCTAACCCGTTCTCCCAATAAGACCACTGTTTATGTCCCATGTGATACCAAAAGTCAGTATTTTATTTTGCCTTTAACCTATGTGTGTTACTTATTTTATTTAGAAACCACAATCATTTAATACATCTGAGTAATTGTGGAAATGTTCTGAGGGAGCTTTGTTTTGAAATATTAATTGATGCTAACTTGACCCTGCATGTGCAAAACTGACCACAGAGGGGTAGCTACAGCATTTGAAGTGTGTGGCCACTGACGATGCCGCTGTTTTTGGCAGGTTGGGAGTGAAGACATGTTGGCAAACATGTGCAGATCATGGGGAAAAAAGCATTTAAGCAGTCGTTGGTTTGTTT
Organism: Larimichthys crocea; assembly: GCF_000972845.2. NCBI lineage: Eukaryota > Metazoa > Chordata > Actinopteri > Sciaenidae > Larimichthys > Larimichthys crocea. The sequence goes on from NC_040027.1 coordinate 26,787,053, forward strand.
TTTACATGGATGGACATATTTCCTGTGTATCACGGCAAAGTCGTCTGACTTTGAGTCCAGGCATGACTTGTGTTTTGGAACGAGCAGTGAAACTCTGTGGTGATCCTTTGATGATGATGCAACTCTCCAGCGGTGCACCCATGGAAACAAAATGTGACTCACCAGCAGTATGACACATGATCTGAGTGTCTGCCGGTCTGTGGCAATTGAACAACAGCGATGATGAGTAGAGTAGCATAATGATGGTTATGTCAGTCACCAGCTGTGAGGTAGCAGTGAGTGACAGGAAAATGTCCGCCCTGGCCACTGCCCTAATGATCTGAAACTATTCTGAATTAGATAACCATTCAATTCTCAAGTGGACGCAGGACAGCAAATACAAAGCTAGATGGGGATGTGTTCTGTTTGTATTTGTAAAGCCCTGCTTGCTCAACAGGTCACAACAGAGAGGTTGTGAGTTGTAATCCTGTCTGTGCTCTGAAAGATGGAGTTAAACGCTTGACTTGAAACTAAACGATCTCTCTTTCATGCCTGTTAGAGGACTGGCTGCTCTGTTATGACTAACTGTAACTAAGAGATCATTTTTGGGGCTGATTCCAAACACAGAAAGCTGCCAAATAATAGAAGCATAATGATATTCTGTATTACAAAGCTGAATAAGACACACCTGCTCCACTTTGATGTGAACATCAAAATGTAATTTCGGGTCAAATCATTTAGTGACAGTTTAACATTCAAGGTCAAACATCAAAGGTCTTCCAAACACCTTACTTAACACACATCTTCAGTCTTCCCTTCATTCACCTGTAGAAAGTTTGGTGACATCCAGAAGTTCTTATCAGTGAGACCGAGGTTAAGGGATGCCAGGCCACCGGGGTCGTTCCGCTTGACGAGTAGATACAGCTCTGTATGGACTGCATATCAATGAAATGATACATATTCTTTTAGATCATAGAGCCAGGGTTGGGTATATACACTGAAAAGAACAGAAGTCAAAGGTTAAAGCCTGGACTCAAAGGTGAGGTTTACAGACAGTGTGGGAATTTCATGTTTTGATTAAGCCGGTGCAGCTTTAAAATATATATTAGCAACTATCCTTAGAATGTGCTGTTTCTGACCTGGGGTACAAGAGCCCACCAGGGGTTCCAGAGGAAATGAAGGGTTTGGGAGATGATTACTAAGGTATGAAATCAAAACATCATTTTATGTAGAAGAATTTTTAATGTCTATTATTCAGATTTAAACGGGGTTGCATTTTCTTGTCAAACCTCTTCAGCTGTTCAGCTGTTTGACTGAACTGCTCACATCTCAAAAACATCCTGTGGCTGTTTTCTGTTTTCACTTTCAACCATAGTATTTTGATAATTAGTATTTTTGCTTGAATAATGGCAAAAGTGATCAAACTTCACATGTTCCATTTTTTCAGTTTCGGGGTTTTGCTGCTTTTCTGTTTCATGTTTTGGGCTGTTGATGGACAAAGTGAGTAATACAAAACACATCCACATAATTTTAGAAAATTATAAAAGCCATGTCTTACTAAGATTACTTTTTCTTGTACAAATTATTTCAGGAAAAAAAAAACAATAAATTCTTGTCTGTGAGAGTGAAAACTAGTTGTTGCAGCCATGCGGTATAAGATTTTGTGTTTGCAGTTTCTTTAGTGCGTATTCTGTAATTTTACTATATATATTATACTTTGACTGTTATTTCTGTCTGTCTGCCCTGGAGGAGAGCTTCTTTATCTTGCTCTCTTTTTCTTGGTAAATGTTTCGGGGTTAGTTTAGTTTTTCTTCATCCTTTCTGAGGGTCTGAGCGCAGAGGGTGTCATGTTGTGCACAGATTGTAAAACCCTTTGAGGCAGATTTGGAAACATTCCCTAAACAATCATTCTTCATAATTTAAAATCACTTTATTTACATAAAAAAAAAAGAATTCGCTTTGGCAGGTTGTGGAATTGTAAATTGTACTTCTTTCTCTCTGCAGCTGTTTTATCTTTTTTTTATTGCACTACCACTGTAAAAGATTTGACAAGTAAAATAAAATATGCCAGGAGATATGAATGTGTTTTATTGTATACAGTCATATTTTATTTTATCAAATTTTAAAAACCTTTATTTATTTACATTTACTTAGTAGTATTTTATACTAGAATTAATATTTTTATAATACTATTATACTAGAGTTAATTATACAGTAAAAACCATAATATTTCCAGGCAATACCTTTATTTATATTGCATTGATATGGTTGTTCATGTCAATTATATGTCAAAACTGTTTCTTTTGATGAAATAAAAATAAAATAAAAATGCCAACCTTATATGTGTACTAATGTTGTTTTACAATAATATTTAGAAAAGTTATACCGTATTTATTATGGTAAAATTCTGGCTACCACAGCTGCCAGTTTTTCACTGTAAAAACAACATTGATTTGATTTGATTTGATTTGATTTGATTTGATTTGATTTGAACAGTGTACTATCCACCACATTCAGATCTGTCATCCTATAATATTCATTTTCTACATGACTGATATCATTTAAAATGCACGGTCCACTGTTTCTCCCCTGACAGACACACGTGAAATTTTCAAGTCTCACATTTCCGTGTATCTTTAAAAGCAGGCTGTGGTGGAGGTGGTGATGGTGGTTGTGGGGTGAACTCGTGGCTGTGGAGTTCCCTCCAAGGCCGCTAGGCGCGTCTCTGCTCCATGAAAGCTGCCGTAGAGAGAGACTGAGGGCTGGAGGAGGAGGAGGAGGAGGAGGAAGAGGGGGAGGTGGGGGGTGATGAAGAGAGGAGGAGAGAGCAGAGAGAGAGGACGGTGTTTTATCAGCCAAGTGCAGCCTGGATCGTGAGGAGCGGACGATGGGGGGAAAAAATCCCACTCTTGTTTCTTTTTCTCCAACATCACCGACATTAACATGTAGACCGGTGCGCGTCAAAAGACCCGGAGCGTAATGGTATTTGCTGTCTAGGAGATTATCAGTTCTAGTTGTGAATTTAAAAGAAAAAAACACATTTTGGATTATCAGCGGACTTGTTTTTGGACTAAAAAGGTTGCCTTTAATTGTTTTCCGCGCGTGTGTAAATGTTGGACCGCATTTAACCCGAGTTTCTACCCTCTGGAGTGAAAAAAAGTGCGCCAGTATTATTTCCCAGGCTTATTTCCAACGCTTGAGCGTCGGATTTTTTATTTTTTTTGGAGGAGGAGGGGGGGCTATGTGGCTTTTGAAAAGGAATGCACCTTATCCTAACTGGACATAACGCACAGAGGAATATTATCTGAGGTGGGGGGATAACGCAGCGGATGGGACCCTTCCTTCACGGTAAATACACATTCACACTTTTTAATTCTGCAAGCTCCGTTAGGCATTGAGAGAATCTGCTGTGGCACTTTACCGTTCAAATCAAGCAACTGTGATGCAGCGAGCTGATGCTCTTAGTTCATGATTTACTCGGAGGAATCGCTGGTTGATGGTGGAGGACAAGTTAAAGTGGATGTTGAGATAATGAATGCCCCTTTCTCTCCACATGACGTTATTTATGCTTAGTGGTTAGTGAGAAGAGGAACTGTACACTGTGGAGAGGTTTGTTGGAAACGTCCCCGTGCACACAGCAGAAAAGCTGCATCTCCTTCGCTTCTGTCTGCCACTTTGGGCTCCCACACTCTGTTCCAAGCGCATGGACGCACAGAGCTGCGCACACTCAACCCGGCGAGCTGCGCAAAAAAAAAAAAAAAAAAAAAAAAAGATATAAGCCCAGCTTCCCAAAATAACGCTTTTGGCTAAAATGTCTGAGTGGTGAATCAGTTTTTCATAATGATTAGCTCTGATGTGGAAATGTATGAAATCATGGACAAATTCAACGTCCCTCCGTCCGTTCGTCCCTCCGTCGCTTCCCACCTGCAGACTGTGACTGCACGTCTAAATCTTAAACTGTCACCGCTCAGCACAAGCTGCTGTTAATGAAAGCAAAATCGATTTCATGCATTCTTAATCCAAATGAACGATGTGATTCCGTTGGATTTTGGATACTGACGCTGGAATCGGATTTATTCAAATTTTCGTGAACGCAAAACCTCCCCAGGCTCGTCACTGGGGGGGTCAGGATGGAGGGGTATTGAGAAGAACAGTGTGTGTGTGTGTGTGTGTGTGTGTGTGTGTGTGTGTGCATGTGCATGCGCATGCATGCATGGTGAATGGAGTCTCTCTATCCTCTGTCCGATCCAGGAGGAGAAGGAGGAGGAGGAAAGTTGCGCCCGTCGGCCGCTGCGGGGGCACCATCACCATATAAAACTGGATGAATGCGGTATTTGTGTGTGTGCGCGCGCGCTCCAAGGACTTGTCACACCAAAAAATAAAAAAATAAATAAATAAAAAATGAAGTAGAAGGAGCCTTTGGATGCTGCGATGTGGCCCGAGCAGCAGCATAGACTTTAGTAGCCCATCATTCCTCACAGATACAGCTTGGACCAGGTTTGATGGAGTGGGGAGTAGCTCTCTTACAGAGATGTTAGTCATGGCTTGAGCTGTGTGGGCTTCTAAAAAAAATCGCCTTGCAGATGATCCTAATCAGTTCTGAGTGATCATGCATACATTTCTTTTTTTTTTGGTTTCACAGAGGCTACTGTCAGGCAACACAGCAGCTCCAAATGTTAATGTGATCTCATGTATTCAGATTCTGCAAAAATACAATCTGGGGTAATGTCAAGGAGTCTCCTGTACTACATGTGACAACACCCCCTCCCAACATCTCTGTGTGTAACCACAGCACCTTAAGGCCCACCTGAGCTTGTTCTCCATGATTTAAAAGAGAGACCGAGTGCGTAAGAGCAAAGACAAAATGATACTTTGACTCAAAATGAATACAGGCGCTTTGATAGTCCATGAATCAGGCATTTGGTGCCACATTTGACAAATATAAAGCACACTTATAGCATAATGACAGCTAAAGATGTTGTGTTAGAGAGACACTTGGAGGAATTAAAGAGTTAAAGGTGTGTGATCATGTGGCAGGAGTGCAAATCCCTGACATTAGATGACACAATCTCCCTTTGACCTTTAATGAAGTTCCTCGACCTCCCCCCCTCTGTTTCTCACTGCGTTATTGTGTTCTCATCACATGGAGGTGGAGGCTGCCTCCATGCTGTTTCTGTGTATGTGGGGGGGGGCTCCAGCAGTTCACACCACTCACTCCCAGGGGCTCTGATCTACATAGCTCAGCCCTCAAGGAAAACATCTACTCACCGCTCATCGCTGTTTTTCGCCTATCCTCCCTTCACGCTGCTGCTGCTGCTCCTCCTCTGGTTCACTCACATTCCTCCTCTGCTGCTCTCCTCTCGCCTCATCTACCATTTCTGTACATAGGAGGGAGCTAGTTCGTAAATTATAGATTCCTTGTTGACTCATGCTGTGGTCCTGTTGTTTCTGGGAAAATAAGTGATCACCTCGCTCCCTGGTTACCTGTTTTGTTTTCCGGGGTTCTGGATGTGAAGCTGGCTGTTGAAATTGGAGCTTTTGTATTGAACTGTTGTAGTGCAAGTGAGTGCTGTATTTATGACGGCGTGTCCAACGTGTGTGTCCAAATTCAGTCGTTGCCTCCTTCCAAGGACATGGCCATGAACCTGTAACTTTCAGACGTTGTGGGTTTAACCTGCATCTCCTTTCCAGATGGCATAGTCTCATGTGTGAGTTTACCAACCTAATGATAATTATATGCATGTCTGGTTCTTTTTACACCTGGAATTAACATGTGTCTTTGGTAATCTGATCACAAGGAAAACTTTTAGCACAGTTGTGAATGCATCCAAGACTCATGTAGTCTGTGATCTGATCGCATTCTGAAGTGGTCTAGGCTGCAGAACTTTAAGAGAATGCGTCCAGGATCTCAATGTAGGACCATTTTCTCAACTGATGCTTTTGCGTAAGCCCGTACATACTCATTAATGTGTCAGCAGCATCGTATTACTGGCTAAATTCCACCGGGCATGGATGTGACGCTTTCCGTGTGCGCCACTATATCGTGCCCGTTCTGGTCAATGTTTTAGTGTTTCACAAGCAACCATGAATACATAGCTGTTGTATATTTGATGGACGCCGTGAGAAGCCCACATCAATCTGCACAGTGCAGCTCGAGCTGGCCAGAAGTCCGGCACAGGAACTTTTCAAAATAAAACAGCCTGTGCAAACTTCCAATTGTACAAACAGCCAACAGGGTAACAAATGAATTTCATAGTATTTTTACATATTTAGAAGCACATAAACCGAGGAAAATGACTAAATCTGAGCAAGTATATAGATATAGACACACAGAGCGAGGAAGTGAGGTCCGATCACAAGATGCATGTGTAGTATCTTTTTAAATCTAATGCCAAGTGCAATCAGATGTACCTAGAGCTGTCCAATTGTGATCAGATCACCCAAGATGAACGTTAATACCAGGTGTAAAAACATCATTTCTATAGCACAATATGTGTTGTTTCGGAGTCCTAAAGGCTGTACACAGTGCTTTTACCCTCAACATTTCATTTCCCAACTGCATTTCAATGAGCCTTTTGAATGGGACAGGGATTGATGACACATTATTATGTGGGCTATACAATCTTGGAATGTGGACTTGGAAGGAGCAGCTACTTACAGAAAATGAGTTACAGTTACTCAGTGCAATACAGCCGAGCATCTGTGCTGTATTAAACATAGTCAGCATGCCAAGTAAAACAGTATTCTTGCACATTGTCACCTCGAAGGTCACTTTTATGAAAAAGTGCCCTTTTCAGTATTAACACGGATAAATGAGTACATTCGTTTAAAGAGTGAATACAGTTAAAAGCATCTGATGACTAAATCAAAAGGTGGGACACCAAAATAACAGTACAGGGTCACCAAATTCTGTATGTTCTGTATGCGGTGCCTGCAAGGTTCAGCACTACACTTGTGCAACGCTTTAGTGACCTGTGTCAGTGTGCAACATTTTATTAAAAAACATAAAAAAAGTGTTTGTATTCAGTAGACATTATATACCTCAAAAGGTTTTCAGTGTGGATAATTTGGTGTACAAAGTTCGACACTTTGACGCTGGAGGCCAGAAGCAAGCTTTGGTTTTCTTACGGCAATATTTGTAGCTAACCTTAATCAGTTTTAGTGACCTACACTTGATTATATGTGTTTTTTTGGATGATGACAAACTACCTTTTTATGATATTGGATATATTGTGTGTGTTTGTGCGGTACTACATGAGAAGCAGCTTGGTCTAGATATGGAGACAGACTTATAACTAAAAGTTTGCTGGTCTGATTCCTGACAGTGTGGCTGGTTTGTAGAGTTGGTGAATTGTGGGGTATTGAATCAATAGCGTGCAAACACTGCTGAATATACCATATTTTGTTAAGCTCTAATTGTACTGGAGTCACGGCAATGAGGAAACAATTACAATATTTTAAATATGCATCTTTCTTTACTGAGACAGCAGAAAATAAATTAGGTATTGACAGGGATCCAGAGGGCACAAGTGGTTTCACCCAACTAATCTATACTTTATTTCAGAAGAAAGTGGTTCAGTTTTCCACAGTTTCCTCTCACATGTTGATGAAAATTTGTTTCTGCTCTCCTAACAGATGATAGTCACAGGATGGATGAATTTGTCAGGGATGGGAATTAAAAAACAGCTCTGGTTTTGAACTGGAAAGAAACAACAAAATAATGAATCATCAAGATCATCAAGACAAAATAAGTCAAAGATTACTATGAATGTATGAATAGTCATATTTAATCACAACACATCATAACAAATCTTACGACCCATGTGAAGCTTCATATTGTCCTATGCCCCAGTTAACAAAACACGGAAAGGGTGAATTCACTTATTACTCATTAGATGTCTAGACTTGCTGCTATATTTGATAAATGTAGTTATTATATTGAACAGACTTTGAAAATGCAGTATGACGCTTTTCCAAGCTGAAAACAGAGTTGTCTGCTTAATATCAATTTGAATAGAATGTGTCACAAATATCATTTAATGGCTGTGTAAAATATTCACGTGAAGTCCTGATGCTGGCTGCAGTTAACCTGAACTCTGGAGTGCTGTCTATTGGCTGCTTTGTTTAAACCTGTGGGAATATTGCCATTGGAAGCCTGGAAATAATAAAACAAACACAAAATGGACCAATGACTGGACTGCAATACAGTGCACATCTGCCATGGTACTGGCCACCTCATTTCCTTTACTCTGCTTTGAGCTGTCAGTCTTCATGACAGGTATGGTTGAATTATTCAGTAAATATGTGCCTTTATATATTTGGCATCTTTATTCATGAGGTAGGCAGATACCTGGAGAGCAGTGTTCATAGTTTTTGTTTGTTTGTTTTCTTTGTGTCATGAAATTCATCTTGTTTTTCATTGTGCGATATACCTCCTTGAAAGCCCTTATACAGGCATATGTTACCTCCTGACCATTGGAACGACGTCTGGCTCTGCCACCCATACGTTCAGGGCAATCCAAACTTTTCTCGTCTGTTGTTCCCCGTTGGTGAAATGTGCTACCAGTTCCTTCCAGATCAGGGGCGTCCCTCTCTACCTTTAAAAACCTTCTGAAGACCTCCAGCTCTTCAGAGAGGACCTCCTCTCCAACACTACCAACAACTGGACATGCTAAATCTATCCCCCTCTAGAACTGTCACTTGATTCTATGTGAGTACTTATTGCTCCTTGTCCTTGGATATAAGCATCAGCTCAATGACTAAACGTAAATGATGTAAAGCACACTAATGGGTTCTGGTTTGTTTTGGTTGTTGTAAGGTAAATGTGACTTAATATGACTTTTAATATGACTTTAAATATTTGCTCATTTTAATCACATTTTAAGAAAGTCTGTAAAGGAAGACGTGAATGAATCCTTGTTTTCATTTATTCTGTGATTATTAGGACTCGGTTCATTGAGATGAGCAGTAGGTGGCGTTAATTCTCCAGTTGGAAAACCATTATAACATTGCAAAAGTTCAGATGATCAAATTTTTGATCAAATTAAAAAATATGACATTTCTCTTTGTTTCATGTATTCATTTGATGAACATTACAGTCTTCCCATCCCATGTTTCATGCCTGAATCATGCCATGATTTATTGATTTTGTTATTATTAGTCTGTGTCCGTTGCGGCATGGTGAGGCAGTGGTTAGCACCGTCGCCTCACAGCAAGAAGGTTCCTGTGTGGAGTTTGCATGTTCTCCCCGTGTCTGCGTGGATTCTCTCCGGGTACTCCGGCTTCCTCTGACAGTTTATAGACATGCACTTAACAGGTTAACTATTTAATTTTTATTTGATTTTTTAATTTTATTTATTTAAAATTATAACTGAAAACTTATGGATGCAAACTGTCTAGTGTGTAGCGGGCATCACTTGGTAAAGGAGCCAGTCATGCTTGAGGAGATGCAAAGTCACAGATCAGACAAAATGCTAATTCATTTTACCTTTTGTAGAAACAGCTGCTTATGTAAACTGTCTCATGTTTGAAATTCCAAAGTCTTTTGTAATTCTAATGAACTGACCTTTTATAGAAGACAAGAGGTTTGCATCATCAGAAACCGTCAGATAGATTCATACTGCATCTAGATATTGCAGCCACACAAATCACTGCTTCATCCTGTGCTTATTAGAGCTATAAAAAGCTCTTTTTTTGCATTTGGATGCTTTGCCCTGTGGGGAGCAGATGAATAATACTAACAAAAGCAGAAACACTCCCTTACAAACCACCCACAGCTATTCCCATGCATTGATAATCTTGCTAATATTGTGCGTCAACAATTTTGGCAGCACCTGGGCTGTTGTAGGTGCACATTACCGCTGTGCTCACGCTGCTTCTTTTAATCATTCGACTGTTTTAATTGCATAGAACGGAAATAAAACAAACAACCTTCATGCTTGTAATTAGACATGCACGACACGTGGGAAAGAAAACAAGCTGTGTCAAAATGTATAGAACAATGGGAGTCATTAGAGGTGATCATGTACGGAGACATGTCACAGAGGAGAGGAGAGAAGAGGAGTCACGATTTTACCTACAGTCACATCCAAATAAAGAATTCAGAGATGGAAGGCAGGGAGGAAGCTGTTCCTGCTCAAATAAAGTAGACCACAGGGTGCACTGATACCTGCATGTTATCAGTGATGACAGACAGAGGTGATAAGAAACACAGCAAGCTGCAGGAAAGATAGAATACTATTTCAACTTTGGAACCTTGTTTATGGCGGTTGGGTGCCAAAAAAAAAAAAAAAGATAATTCCATGTATTGAGAATCCAATTCGGCCGTGCTACATCTCAGGAGTCCAGGCCTGGAGTATTTTTAATGGTGGGAGGACTTTGTCTGTTGCACAGAATAGCACGGTGTCTGTATGGAACCACACTTGTTGAAGTTCCTGGCAACTGCCGACTTGTCATCTGTTCTGTGCATAGCCACTTCTGTGCTCACTGATGCGGATGTCTAACCATTGGTTAGTCTTATCTGCATGCTGTAATCCATAAGGACAGGAATGAGGAAGGGAGGGATATATGGAACAGAATGTACTGAGAACATTTTACCTTGGCTTGGGACGGACGTTTCTTTCTCTGGCGTTGTCATGCTGTAAATTTGTACATCCTCAAGCAGTGAGAGCATCAGACAGAGACATGGCTGGGGGCTGTTGATTATTTTATCGGCAGACGGTTCAGTGCAGAAGTTTAGTGTCACAATGCATAAATGCTCTTTCTGAGAGTCAAATCATTGTTGGTTCAGTGGAGAACTGTACTGATGCATCATCTTTGCTTTTTCTGAGAAATGTATCTATGCTGGTTTCAGTGTAGAGTTTTTTTCCAGCTCACTCCAGTCTTCCATCAACATGCATGCAAACTGGTATTTTTGCAATGCAGTGCCCTTGGTTTCAAAGCAAATACCGTACATGTGCTTTTGTTCTGATTATATTACTTATGATCAAGTCCACAACAACAAACAGCCAAACCTTAAGCACAAGACATAGCAGCCAGCCAATATTACGTACTGGTCCAACAGCAAGAAGCCCAGCTCAGCGTCTGTCTGTGTCAGTCTTTTATTTCCGCCTGGCTCTGGTACTGGTGCCCATTCTGGCATCCCCCTGCCGCCACCCCTCCTTTGCCTATTACAAGTCAGTCTGGCATCAACATGATTTAAAATCTGTTATTTTGTGGTACAAAAGTTATATAATGTTGTTTCAACCACATAAGCGTCCACTCCACTTCTTCAAAAACTCTCTACTCAGACAGCACTGATTGAATCATATCCATGCTGTTCCTGATGATTCAACTCTAAAAATATTGAGTCTACAGCAGTGTGGAGATTTTTCTGAAGTTTGTGTCGCATGATGATTAATTCAGAAATTGTTTTATGCCTATTGCTTCAACACTTCTTCTATGGTCTGTTTCATTCCACGTGAATGTTGGGCAGGTTTTCGAAAGATAAGAATGGCTCATCCACTCGTTGAATTCGCTGTCAGTCCATATGACTTCATGTTTGCTCCTCTCTGGGTTTGTCTGTGAAAAGCCAGTGTGAACACAAACTGAACCAGAAAGGTAAAAATCTATTATTTTTATATTTCTTCAGAATGACAGGTGTGAACGCTCTTGTTCTCTTCAGGTGGCTTCATCGTGTTTATGTGCTACTGTTGGTATAAATTTAGAATTTATGTAGAAACGTTCATGTTGCATAGCATTACATTTAAAGGAGCACTGTGTAGGATTTAGCAGCATCCTGTGGTTTGCCCCTTTCGCCTCACCTTCTACTTTTTGCATGAAGGAAGCACAATATGTGAAATGTGAAAAAAGGTCCTGTTTAGAGCCAGTGTTTAGTTTGTCCATTCTGGGCTACTGTAGAATTAGATATAAAATAAAAATATTCTGTAAATAAAGCCCCCTTAATCTGACACTCTGGACCTTTAAATATCCTGTCATGCTGTAGTTTTCACTGTAGATCCTGCAGTACTGACTCACAATGGGTCGCAGCACAACATTCATTTGACTGCTCTTCAAACCACTGGCTACAGTGTCTGCCTTGCTGATAGCTCCTGACAGAAAGGTCTATATAGAGTAATGGGAATCTCTCTTTCTTGCTTAGCTTGCTGAGTGAACACAGCTGAATGAGCTGAGCAGAGTAAGCAACGCCGTTGTATTTGCATGGATTGCATTACATGATGCATAAAATAAAGTGTTGTGCTTTCTGCACAAAACCATCAACCCACAGTTAACATTACAATTATGTGGAGAACACAGAGCGTAATAGCCAGGAAACCACAATATAGACTGAAAATAGACAGGAACTGTTGGGAAGCAAACAGTGAAATTAACTGTGGAAAACGGATTAAAGGAAACACTCACATCCTGAGCCAGATACATGTTCACTGCTAATGCATTATTAAACTAATGTTATTTTTGTGGTTGGTAGTGTGTAGCATAGCGCAGTATGTGGTTGAAATGAAGTGCTCCTGAAAGTCACATGACAGACATGAATCCAAGTGCAAACACTGAGCGCCAATGCAGTAAGTGTGTCGATGGATTGACGATGTTGTAGTGTATGTGGTGAATTTGACTTTCAAAGAGGATCAATGAGTTGTGTCCACTGGGAGGTGGAGGTGGACAGAATTATTCATTTGTCCATTTAAACACTTAAAACAAACTCTTGAGCTTGTCATAGTATTGCAGCCATCCTGTGGACGAGGTTATAGCCCATTGTTGGATCAACAAAGTAGAGCTTTAAAAATGTTTAACTTTTTTTTTTTTCAATCAAAGAAAATTTCCAAACCTAAGATAGAGCCTTCAAACTTTTGTCTGACCAATACCAATACCAGTCTTTCATCACATACCAAACAGAAATGGGTATGACCTAGACAATTAATGATTAATGAAAATACTTGCAGATAAATTAGAAATTGGGACTCATGCTAACAGTCAACATTGGTATCTTTTAACCATGACCGCAACTTTAACCAAGGTCACCTAGTTTCTAATACACCTTATCCAATGGGTTGATGTCGCCTACTGACAGTAAATGTGCTACACATCACAGTGTCAAGTACACATAAGTAAGTTCACATATAAAAATCATGAGTGATTTTCTTAATTTCAAACTTGTCTTGGCTGTAAACAATCAGATGGGGGTGCTGTGCATGGGCCTGGAGGATTTCGGTCACGACAATCAAACGTCACTGTCAAGGTATAATTTACAAAACGTGTCCGGCTGAGTGGCCTTGTAACTGTAAATTAGCCGTGCTTATGATTAGCTTATTGACACTGAATTCATCTGCCGTAGCTCCTGTTATTGGGTTAGGAGAGCACTTGGCTGCCATGCTGAAATGACTGAGTACGGAATGTAGTGCAGTGGTGAAAGCCATGAATTACTGGCTGTGGTTACATGAGTCTTTTTTTTCACCCCTTCCAAATGTAATCACTTGGGTCGACAGTTTCCATGGAAGGATTAACATAAGTACTAAATGATATAATGAAATGCTTTGTCCAGTTTATATGTTTCAGGAGAAACAGTTGGGGAAGAATGACTCTTCACAAAAACTTTTGGCTTTTGATTTGGAGACTGGATTATTACATGAGAAGTATACCAACACACACTTTATTCTAGAGTCAATTAAATAAAAACTGCATACACTTACAGCGTTGATGTGGAGCCAAAGAGATGATGGCTTCGTCCCGTCTCTCTCTGTCTTGTGACGGTCCCTGAGGGTGTCGCTTTTAAAAGGCTTCAAATCCTTTCACACATCCGTGTCAGCTGAAAGCTCACCTGAGGATGGAGCTGAAAAGAACAGACTGTGCTGGCAGGCTGATAGGGCTGTTAAGGTTACATGGCCAGTGTGTGTGTGTGTGTGTGTGTGTGTGTGTGTGTTTACATGGTCAGGGACCGTGACTGTGTGTGTGTCTCTGTGCAGGCGAGCATTGCTAGGACTCGAGGTTTCTGGAAAAAGAAAAGACTGCAAGTGGAGGAGCATTAATAGACTGCTCTTATTCTACAAGAAGACGCTACCGGGGCTTTCTTTCACTCTTCTTTTTCTTCATTTAATTAAGTATCTAATTGTTTTAGTTCAAGTAGGAAAGGCAGAAAATACGGATCTTGTCAAATTGCCTTATTCTTTCTTCCAAACTGTCTTTATTATTCCAGTTTTCTACCCACATTCTGCCAAAATGAGATTTGATTTGATGCTTTAATGTCATTTTGAATACAGAAAATGATTTGAAAATCAATCTGGTATATGTACTGATCTGCATTAAAATACAAACGCAAATGTGTCACACGAAAATCAAATAGTTGTGTTTCAAATGATAAAAACAATCCCACGTATTCCTGATATTAGATTACTGAGAACTACTTGACACACGACCTTCATGGATGTTTGAGTAATACAATGTTGGGACAAATGTGCTTTTAAAACAGTAACTACACCCAGGCTGGAAATTCTGGGATCTGTCAGAAAAAAATAAATAAAAAGATTTACCACAAAAAACAGTATTTTACGAAAGGGACCAAGTAATAGTGGTAAAGTACGAGCAGCACACCTCTTTGGGGGCCATAACATTGAACTCTGCTTCAGTGTCTGTTGACCAAATTGCCTGAGCAGACAAACCTCACTAACCGGCTTTCAAACGGGACAACCGAGGCTCTTCATAAGAGATGACTTGAAAGAAAAATAAAATCCACAGAGAGGCAATTTAGACTTCACACCTTGAAGCTAAAAGTTCCATAAAACGACATCAAAAAGTCATGAAAACAAAATCCAGACCATATAGGCCCCAGCAGCGCCACCGCCACTCTCCCGCCATAGCTTGGAGCCTCTTTAGGCTCCTGATGGCACCGTGGGGAGGCGGCTTTTCAGATACGCACCTCAAAGTAACTAACTATGTGCTTGAAGCAGACTTGAACCCTCACGGGGGGTAACACGGGTGGGGAAAGATGAGTCGAGTGATGAAAACGAATGAATCGAATGCAGGAGAGATGTAATGATCCAACATGCCCCGAGTCCCTGAGATCTGGGTGTGTAAATGTGTGTGTTATGAGTGCATTCGTGCTGACACCGGAGTGTGTGTCTATGTGTGAACATTCTGTAGGCAGCTCGGTACACTGTGTCTGTGCCTCTGTCTGTCCTGAAGGGATCCGTCTCGCGGTGAGCCAGTGCGGTGGCGAGGAAAGCCGGTTTCACGCCAACCCACCGCTTCCCCGTTGACCCCCTCCTGGCAACCAGGCACAAAATGTCTGCCAGGTGAACCGCACAGAGAAGGGAAAATCTCGGTTCCTGTGCCACCCACGCGGATAACACCGCTCGTTCTCTCCACTTTATCCAGTCTACGGCACTCACGACACCAGCCTGCTTAGTATGGACGCCCACTGACCGACTGTGTGACTGAGAGAAAATATCCATGCATCGATTCTGCTCAGTCGAGATGATGGAATTGAATATAGTGCAGGCAGATTGGCGCTTAATGCACTCGTCCTTCATGTGAGGTTATTAGGCTGCTGTTGATGTAACAACTACATTTTAAAGCAGGTGTGTGTGTATGTGTGTGTGTGTGTGTGCTCTATCGATGTCCAATCCAGTGCTTCTGTCACAGCCAGTTATGTAAGCTCATATCGTAGGTTTTGGTGTCTTATTTTTATTTATTTTTTGCTAAACTTTGATTTTACCAGAGTAGATTGAGCATGTGCAAATGTTTCTGAGAGGAGAGGAAAGAGGTGTAAGATGAGAGGAAGAGGAGCAGAACAGGAGGCAAAGTGAGCTGACGCCTCCTCTCTGTACTCGGTATACCTTACTGCTCCCTAGGCAAGCATGTGTGTGTGTGTGTGTCTGTGTGAAGCGCTGGAGGCTCTGTATGCTGGAGTTAAACTCTGTTCGTATGAGCGGAGGGCACACTGATCCAGACTGACAGGCCAGAACACAGGCTACATTCCCCCAGTCAACAGCCTGAGCAGCAGTCAGCCAGCCAGCCTGCTCGACAGGCAGCTAACCGCTGGCCAAACAGACAGTATGGATTGTTATAAAAAAAAAATCTAAACTGGAAACAATGTAAACAAAGGGACTTATTGAAAAATGGAAAAAGTAGTCCTTTCACAGTTTACTTTATGTTTATATTCATCACCTCCACCAAGGACAGAATGCCAAGCACTGCTTTGTTTGTTTTTTTAAGATTTTTCATTTACAGCTTGTAAAACTTGTCGTCATGGCCAAGATGAATTACTTGTTGGTGTAGATTGAGGATTTATTATTATTATTATTATTTTATTCACCACTTTGCCTGTTTTTGAAAAAGGTGCAGTGCGTACGATTCAGGGCCGTTATTTTCAGAATAATGCAGACATGGAATATAATAATTATAACTATGTTTTCATGTATGATGACCTGAAAATAAGAATCTTTTTATCTTTGTTACTTAAAAATGATCTGTTTATATATACAGTGGGAGTGCCATAATTTTACAGTAGCCCAAACTAGACAGGGCCTTTAACGTGTTATTTGTCCTTTACACTAGGAAGGTGGGGGTGATGTGAGGAGATTGCAATACAGTACAATACAATCCAGTCCATTCTCACTCCCAGCTCATCAAATGCAGCAGTTTGTTCATAGTGATAGTTCTAGGTCTGCCACTATCATTCTATCTAGATCATTGACAGTAAAAAAAAGAAAAAAAAAGAATGGATACTATTCATATTCAGTCTTTCTTGTGAGGACAGTCTCTATTAAGAAATGGCTTAAACCAGCCATTAGAGGGCTTTAGAGTCTAATCCTGCACTATCTGCATGCAGTAATACTTCTGACTTTATTGCAGCTGTACTAAGACTTAAGGAGAGCGCATAGCAGGAGAAGACAGGGATTTTTTTTTTCATCCATAATGAAATGATGGTGTTCCTATCTCTCTGACAGAAAGACCAAGAAGCCAAGGATGTGTTATCAAAGGAAAACATACAGGTATATCAGACAGACATCCAGATCAAGGAGGATGTAGACAAAAGACGGTAAAACAGATTCCCAGAGTCTGCTGCAGAGTTCGTCCACCACTTCACTGCTGAGTGAACTGAATACACCTCGTCTCGTCAGATTAAGTGAAGTGCTCGTGGAATGTGGACGTCCGCTGTGCCAGACAGAGTGTTTGCGAGAGAGGCCGATAAACAGACACTCCACTTAAATGCGCTCCCTTAAGCTATCGTACCTTTTTACTTTTTATGTCGCTCCGGCAGTTTCGACCCGGAGCTGTGCAATCCCATTTATCCCAGCCAAGAGCTGCATTATGCCACTTTACTAATTATTTATTGCTCAGGTATGTCCCTTATTACCACTTCTGTCTACCCATTTATACTCCTCTGCACATCAATTGTTGCTGGATATTCATAAATGTACTACTCTCAAGTGATTTTCTTGATATTCTTCAAAAGAGTAAGTTGAGAGGACAGCTGTTTAGTTTCATTAGAGGCTCACTTACCTCTTCTTTCCCTTCATGCTGATCAGTTCATGGATTCATATTCATATTTAAAGGTTTGCTAAAATTGCCCAGTGCTGACGTCCTTCTATGAAACTGGGGTTGTATAGAAAACAAAGTAACTCAAGCTTGCAAAGTGTCCATGAGCCAGTAGCATCATGCACGCTGGATTATCAAATCCTTTATGGACACACAGAAGTAATTGTACAACTGTAATGTGAAACTATTTATAGTGGACTTTGTCAGTAGATTTCATCCTCCTCTCCTGCCGTCTTTCTTCTTCTCTCTTTCTTATGCCCTCTCCATCACACACACACACACACACACACACACACACACACACACACACACACACATCATATTCTCAGGCTGACTGCTTTCCCTCAGACCAGCGACGAGAGGTTGAAGCTGGACCGACCTGCAAGCTAAGCACATCCCTCAAATAGTCATAAGCACCTCTTCAATAAATCCCTTCCACAAGCCCCGATGTGTGTCTGCGTGTGTGTGTGTGTGTGTGTGTGTGTGTGTGTGTCACAGACAGAGGTGAGATGAGATGCTTAAAATAGGACAGACAAAGGGATGGAGGGATGGCTAAAATGCTGTGATGTTGTGAGGATTTATCACACAACGGTGGCGAGCGGAGAGATGGATGGATGGATGATGGGAAATAGAAGGAGGATATGGATGAGACTGACTAAAGCGCGGGCTGATGGAGTGTTTAGCTGGGTGACTGACTAAGCCATAAGTCTCCTGTGAGCCCTTATGCTCTCTTGCTCTCTCTCTCTCTCTTTCTCTCTCTCTCTTTATCTGTTCTATCCCTCTCTCGGCCTCTCTTTAAAATAACACTACGTTCTGTGTGGTGACAAGCCGGGATGAAAAGATTGGCCCTTAGTTTTCCCCCGACTGCCCTCTCAGATAATCACTACACCTACTGGCTGCCTCCACATGCTGACTCTACTTTATTAAAGCCAATCTTTCAATACATTACGTTGCTGTGGTTAAGTGTCACTGCTTTGACTGGGGTAGATTTGAAAACTGTTACAGTGGTAGCCCTAAAAAATTCTGCTCGGTCACTCAGTCAGGTTAAAACGGATTAACTCATCTATACCTGAGCACGATTTAACCATCAATGCATTACCACAGTTAGACTGGCATCCCAGGAGAGTGTTGCAAAAACGTTCTGGAAGAAACGCTGCTGTAATGTTTTACATGGCTTGTCAAATATTTGCGTGACCTTCAAAAAGCCAAAAGAATATTTAAAGCTGCATTCATTTCTCATGAATGCCCATTTCATTCATTTTTCCCGTATCAGCTCCTAAATGTTACCTCTGTCTGTCGTTTGGTGTTGGGAAGGTACAACAGCTGATTGGTGGTAGCTTTTTATTTAAAAATGCTACCTGGTGCAACCGGACACTAGGTTAATGTGGGCTGGGAAACCAAAACAATTCTCTAAAAGGGGTCAAAGTACTAAGTCTGAGTCTCTGGGTTCATTATTTGGGTTCACATTTATTTAATTCATTGCTGACTTTGGACATGATAGTTTTGAAGTTAAGAATCAAAAGTCAAGGTCTCTCGATTGGATCTGACAATTTTAATAGGTGTTGAATGTCGAGCCAGGTCTGGCAAAGCTTATACTGTAAGGCTGCAGGTGGAATTGATAGCTAGAATGTGATTTTAAGAATATGTGATCAAATTGAATCCATTTCTTTATTAAAATATTTGTTAGTGCATGTTTAACGGAACATTAACCCCAGTTTGAATGCACCTTTTCGTGTTTGTTCGTATCAAATGTGGAAAACATGATTTGTACTTCCACAGAGATTCAGCTGGAAGACTGCTGCATCATTTATACCGCAGGTCTGTCACACATCTGATGATTTGTACCTGGCAGAACAGTGGTTTGTTGGTTAATAGACGTCATGCAGATCTTGCATGTATCTTCCTCTGCGTGTTGTGTTTCTGAATATATAATGAGATTTGCCGTCGCCGACACCGCATGTGACATCCGGCTGAGCTTTGAGCCACTTCTGAGCAGAAATGCACACAGATGCTGCAGTGTTTAACTTTCACATGTCATGAGATCAGGCAGTGCTTAAGGCTACTGGTGAACTGTGACTTTTAGACTTATGCAACACGACTTAATTAGAAACCTTCAGAAGGATGTTAAAAGTTCATGCCTCACTTTGAATTGCTTTAGAGAGGAACAGAGCTTTTTTTCACAGTCCATACGCTACCATCACATGGGTTCTTTTGCCACTGTGCTTTTCTAAAAAAAAAAAAAATCTAGAACTAAGAAGAAAACAGAATAGAGCAGAAATACAGGTAAGCTTAAGACACTGACAGACATTTAACAGACAAACAAGGAAACACAGAAACTAAATAACCGTGCAGGACACCAGGTGAAACAAATCAGGGACAGGTGCACAATCAAAAACAGGCGGGAGAACAAGACAGGCACTGACTTTTTTTTTTTTTCTATTTATTTCTTTGCATGTTTTGGTGGTATGGTTGCAAACAGCAGAAAAGGAATATCTTCTATGAAATATCCTGCTATGATCGGAGACACATCCAGGTGAATACAATTGGTATCCGAGGAGTAATACAGTTGTTGTGTGAAACGACATCATGCATCACTTTCAACTACCCGTACTATTAGTGCAACATTTCTGGCTGATTTATCTCCCCAGAATGTAACCAGCAACTTACACAAAAGTACAAAAGGAGATACGGCAGTTTGTTTGTACAAAGCTGCAGGCTCTATTGTAAGTTCTATTATATATATATATATAATTTTATCATTTAAATTGTGTATGAATAAACTGTTCATTTGTTCAAAACTACATTCATGCCTGGAGATGAATAGAAACACAACAATAATCCAGGCCGCGGTTGCCAAAATTCACTCATGAAAGAAATATTGTGAATTTGACGGTATTGCAATATTATATTTGTGATGACACAGAGGAGGGGGAGATGAAATGAAGGAACAACCGTCTGTATATTTTCTGTCTTTGAGGTTAAACATAATTTCTGAAGTGTCTCTTAATTTGTATATTAATTTATTATTATTATTATTTTCAATTTAATATCTATTTTCATACTAAGCAGATTCAAGCTCAGGTATTTTGCATACATGCACATCTGCATCACATTTGTTATACGTGCATATACATATACATTTTCAGCTGCACCAATACACACACACATACACAGATATATAGATATATATATATATATACACACACACACACACACACACTCACATCCAGCCACATGTCACTTTAATAGCTGTCATTGAGCGTCAGTGAAATGGCAGCAGAGTGGCTGCAGGCTGCTGTGGCTGATCTGAGCTCATTAGACCAGCGACTCAGACTGAGGGGATTCGGCGGGGATTTGTTACGCCGCTACAGCACTCCTGCCCCAGCCACGAGGTGAAATTAGGAGAGATGAAGGGGAAGGATGAGGGAGAAGGTAAAGGAATGGAGTCGGGGGAGGAGAGAGGGATGAAATTGTGAGAAGAGTAAAAAAAAAGCAGGTAGGAGGGGAGTAGAGGAAGTTAAAAAGATGTGAGGGAAGAGGACTGAGGAGTGAATGTAAAAGGGAAGGAGGGGAAGAATGGAGGTAAAGGAAGTAAAACTGCAAACATGAGACAGAGATAAGGATAGAGCTTTATGAAATAAAGAAAAAAAAGAGAGGACAGAAAAGGAAATCATGAAGGGCTGTGCTGGAGGAGGGGAACGGTAAATAAGTGGAAAAAGATGGAGGCTGGATGATCTGATTAAAGGTGTTAAAGGCAAGAGAGGAGGCGAAGTATGAGTGGAGTGGAGAGCAGGAGCTAAGGAGGTGCAAAAAGATAAGATGAAAACTTTATTGATCCCTGCAGGGCAAAGCAGCAACAGCAAGGAATTGGAAAAAACAACATCAGAATATAGATAAGAAGAGAGGTTTGTGGACACGCAACTTCAACACCCAAGAAATTAATGGATGGAAACATGCAAAACAGATTTGAGATGGCAGCAACAGCAGCAAAAAAAAAATAAAAAAAATGATGAAAAGGTCCAAATTATTAAAATGAATATCAGTTTGTGTATGCACTTTATAGCAGAGAGAAATATGAGCGTGATAAAAAGGCGATAGATGGAAGATAGTACAGGCAATGAAAAATGCCAGCGCTGGGATCTGCATTAGCAGGTCTCCAGAGAGTCAAACATGCATAGATATACACAGATATGAATTAAAGAGAGGACGGGATAATGCTGAGGAGGAGGTAAAAAAAAAAAAAAATGAAGAGGTGCGAGTGAACTGAGGGTAGGAATAAGAGAATGGGGAGGGAGGAAATGGAATGAAGACGCGAGGCGAAGATTGAAGAGGGATTTTCCAGTTGGTTACCCGGTCCCGACCACGTGTGAAATTTGCTCTGAACACCCGGTGGCGTTCAATCACCAGCCAAGTGAAGCAACAAGGAAATTAACGCCAGAGAGGGAGAAATGGAAGAGGATGAAAAAAGTGAGGGAGAGGGAAGGAGGAAGACAGACCACAGACGAATACGTTTGCGACATCGGGATTCTTCGCGTGGTGTCGAAAGCATTACGAGTGCTGCGGAAAATGTCTTGTGTAACAAGTTAAGTGCTGAAGGTGAGAGTGTGTGTTCATGAACAGAAATGAAATAATCAGTCGACGTGGTGACTTAACTCTTTAGAATCAGATCAACTTCACGTCTCATATTTCTGACACCAGTGCAGTCATTTGTATTTTTCCGCCTTGTTTTCAAGACTTCATGATTGTTTCTGTTAATTACTGAAACAAGAAGAACCATTATTATTTATCTTTTTAATACGCAGTATGTCTATAAGTGTTAATCCCTGGGATAAGATGCTTTGGTGCGTTAGAAAACACCTGTGGCGACTGGTGATGTGTAGTGTGTTCTTATAAATAACCTATAATTGAATTTGAATCATTTCGGGGATAGAAGACATTTTGCATCATGGATCCTGAGTAAAGCTGGTGGTTTTTGATCTTATTCTTGTGTCTTTATGATGAACAAACCCCCTGAAGACTCTGAAACCTACAATGGATTTACTGCTATGTATATCCTGTGACGCCACAGCCTGATGTAGCTTACACCTCCGTGCCATACAGCTGCTACACTGACTGAATTCATTGCACGAAACAAGGCAAACGTTCACTCCTCTGTACAAAGATTACTGTCTGTAACATGGTCCACATCCATGCCAATGGACGGAACCACTGACTGTATGTAAAGATGGACGACATAACAACTCCCCAAAAGTGCCAAAACATGATTGCCCCCTAGTGGCTAGCTGCAGTTATATGTTAGTAGATTGGGCACGGACCAAAGGAAAAGTAAACGTCAAAATACATTTTTTACAAAGACGCTCATTTAATTTAGTTCTCATCAATCTGTGGTTTGGTTTTAATTTTTTGGTTGACTATATAAAAAGGGGTTTTCACATCATAACTGACAGCTGAGTTCTGCTTATGATTGAGTCGAATTGATGTATGGGTGGATCCTTGACACCACGGCTTCAATGCTGATTACTACTGTGCAGAGTTTGGCTCCAAAATATGCAACTTGTCAACTTTTTTCTGGTCATTTTTTTTGTTGCTGTTTTTTCTGGATTTAGCACTCAGAGATGGCATCCCCATTCTTAGTCCCGTATGCAAGGCTCTGATTGGTCTTCAACAGCTGTCAATAGCCATGTTTCCATCAGTTTTTATGCCTATGTTAAAGTAAAATTGGTTCTGCAATAATAATATAATGGTTTTCCAACTGGAGAATTGAGGCCCCCTACTGTTTTTTATCTCAATGAACCAACTCTGAATAAGTGTGTCACAGTGGTGGACAGAAACACGTTATTGATTTGCATTTCCTGACACCACTTTACTTTAATTCAGTTCAAATGTGTGATACATGTGGAGGACGTTTGAGGATCAGACAGATCCACGAGTTTCATCACCAGAAAACGCTGCTGTTAATTCTGCCTTTTGTTTGTGGGTGTAACTTATTTGAGCAATAAACAGGCCCACTGTGGCTCATAATAACTTTTGAAACAAAATGATGAATCTTTCATTTTCTCCATTTCTTGACTTTGTAAAGGCAGGCTATTCATTTTATGTTAATTTCTTGTTTCTCCACAGTAAGAGAGACAGAAATAAACAGGAGCGCAGTGAGACGAGACTGAAGAGTAAAGAATATGATGACAAAAAGAGAAATAACAGAAGTCAAAACATGTAGGCTTGATGATTTTTGTCTGATTTGTTTCAGTCAGCTGACAATGAGAGTCAGAGATGGTGATTCAGACACATAGTGGTGTGTGCATAGACGGTTATAGGCAGAACAGAGAATAAAAAACCTAAACCAACGCACATGCACTAAAATGAAGAATCATTTTGGTGAACAACTTATAATAATAAAACTATACCTGTGGTCCTCATGGCGCACACCAGCGTGCAACATGTGGTTTCAAGGTGAGAGATGAGTGGTGGCGTCATCTGTCGTGAGGACGTTTCAGATGTTTCTGTTTGTGCTTCCAGACAGCCAGCGTTTGACTTGTTGCCTGGTTTATGTCCCCCTCAGCAGTTCACGTGTCCGTGATGACAAAGAGCAGCATGTCATTGCTTTCTCTGCAGCCTCGCTGTAAAAACACTCGCAGCCACTTTTATGGACTCATTAACAAAGTCGCGGAACAATCAATGAAAACAGCTTCCTTTTCAACAACAAATGTTTCACAGGGAAAAATCTGGATTTCTACTCCTGTTTCTGAGCCGGCAGATGGGAAAATAAAATTGTTTGCTCCCTTAATGCTTCACCTTCACTCCCGTGCTGTTGCCACTTGACTGTTGCCTGCATCCTATAAGGCATCCAAAGATATAACATCAGCCGATGTAAACTCTCATCCTGGGTATGAAGTGGAAATTCTAGACCACCTTAGAAAGACATTAACTGCCATAGTCAGAGCCATATTTTTTTATTCTACATAACATGAGTGGAAAGGTCTGCCAATGAAAAAAATATTTCCATATTATGATCATTTCATATGTAGTTTCATGCATTTTAGGGTCCCAGTTTTATTTTTATTACTGGAAGCCACTGGTGAAACTCATATGGTTTCTTGTGTGTGTTATCTTGGGAGATGTTTACGGCTTAACATGCACACTTGTTGTGTGTTAAACGTTAAAAGTGAGCTCTACTGACTTTACACATTAAAGTCTGCTATCAGGTGTTGGGCTATGGAGGACTAAAAGTGCCAAAATTAAATAAATAAATAAATCATTGCTCGGAGTACACACACACACTCAAGGGAAATTTATAGTTCTGAGTTAAGGGATTACAGTACACAGGTACATGCCTACCGCTCTCTATTTGAAAGCAAATGAAAGAATGTAAATACAAATACTGTGGGGAATGTAATTAAAGCATAATACGGCCCACGTACGATGAATCAGTCACTAAAGAATAACTACTGCTGTAAA